>NW_020450727.1:2637643-2665737 GCF_003343035.1 Apteryx rowi
AGGAACAGGGGATAAGTATCCCAGATGTCTCTGTGACTCTGTTAGCTGAAGTAAGGAGTCTTCTCATATTGTCTCTACTCCTTATGTTCTCCTATGTATCTTATGGGATCAAGTCATACATTATGGAAAGAAGTCTATATCCCTTTCACTTTAAAGCATGTTTTTCAGGTTTCAGATCATTCTTTTTGACCATTGTTTCACTCTCACTATTAAAATATGGATATCAGAGCTGGACTCAAGATCTCAGTCAAAGTCTTCCTAAAGCAATATATGAAGCTAATTTGGGCTTTCTAATTCTACCTGGCATCTCATAGTATAATGTTGTACATTTATAATATGAATGATACATGTTTATGCTGGCCAGCTACCCAAGCCACTCTGTTAGGTTCTCTATAACTGGCAATATACTTGGGAGAATGTGTTTATAATTTCTATTTGCACCTCTCTGGTTCCAGGTCTGTCTCACTCTGAGTATTTCCACTTTGCTGAAATGGCCCAGCAGGAACTCAAGAGTCAGGAGTTTTAACGCAGCTTTTGAGTACATGGATTGCTGAATGTAAAGGAGTTTCTCTGGTCTCACTACCCTGGTACTCAAGCCTCTCCATAACCTTAATCTGACAGCTAGAAAAGGGCCAACAGCTCCTTTTTTTTTTGACTTTGTCCACATTCCCTCTCAGATGAAGTTGCTCAGGCTTAGAGAGGAAATCTTTCAGCAAAACCAGGATCTGTAATCCATTTCAGTTTCCAAATTCTAAACTCCATCCTAAAAGCTAGGCCATCTTTTCTTTCCTGGGCTTTATCGGTAGGAGCAGTACTCACACGACGCTTTTGTATGCAGGTTATTCAACTTTGCAGCTTGCAGCATTTCATTTCATTTCCACACAAAGTTACTTCACAAAGATACTTCCCTTATTAGTGGCTAGCTCTGATTTGCAATTAGCTGGTGCTATTCAGACAGCCTTTATGTGGCACTGGGGCTTTTCCTTGATATGGTTTCCACATCCACGTTCTGCAGGTCACTGTAGGTTTTATGAACTCATACCTGTACTGCATTTCTCTGCTGTGACTCACTAGCAGACAGCCAGCCTATTCACTCCCAGAACACCATTTTACATTTGGAAACCTCCTTAGCTGAAGATTACTGTGGATCTGTCAGTCAGTGACCTGGCAGGACAGATGTTTACAATTACTTTCTCAGCAAATATAGCCCATGAGCTGCAGTAGAGTATGAATCATCTCTGTGCCCAGTTTATCATTTGGGGTAACAGAATAAGCAGCTTTAGTCTTGGAAACTGTTGGTTAAAGCTAACTTGACCATTTACATATTTATAAAAGCATGCAAGGTTTAAAGAAATTCTTTTCTTGGTCATTTGTAGGCAAGCAAGGAAATATTGTCATTTCACCTATGCAGTAGCTTTGCGGTCACTGTCCCATCTCTGGATTTTTATTAGCATACATCAAAGTAGTCTTGCTAATTAAAGCCTAGAAGGCACTGGGATGCATTTGGATCTGAATATGGTAAAAGTGTTGTGAAAACCTCCAAAGAAAAGAATCTGCCACTAATGGAGTGTTAGTGGCTGATGTCACCACCATGTAAATCTTAAACTAAAAATGACTTCCATCTCTCTCTCTCCTTTTCACCTGTAAACATCTTCCTAATAGAGAAATGGAACTATTACCCCACCACACATTTCACCTGATAGTGAAATTTCAGGTCGATATTATCTAAGGAGGCTCTTTGGTACTTTGAATATTAGTGGAAATAATATCAAAACTTCATTTAAATATTTTCCTTTGTTTTGCTAGAAATTGGTGATTTAATCCAGGGTATCATTGCTATTATTAGTTATTATTATTATTTGCTTTATCTCACAGATTCCTGAGTACCAAGTTCTTTTCAACATCTGATCATGTGTTCAGTTTTTTAAAACATTGACACAACATTCATAAATTAAATTCATACTTTCTGGCACACTTTTTCTGTTTTGCTTCCATTTGATGTAGAGTTTGATTAGTTTATTTTGGATGTTCTTCATTACTATTAGCAATGTAGCGATACGTGCAAATGTCATGTGCTGTGGATGCTGTGCAAATGTAGTTCTGAACTATTATTTCTATGGCTATCTCTTTCTTATTTCTATTCTAATTTCTATTTATAATATTTCTATTCAGAAGATGGGGAAACTGAGGCAGAGAGCAAGAGGCTAATTCACTTGTCCAGCATCATACGAATAATCATTGCTGAGGATGGGGAATAAAAGCCAAGTTCCTGAAATGAAAGTATGTTACATACTGATGGAAAAGGACCATAAAAACCCTAGGTCTTATAATTCTCTACTTGGGAAACAACTAGGTAAGTTGCTGAGTTTCCCCATAATTTCGGCCATTCTTGGCAGCTGTGGGCCTTTCCTGCTGCTTGTCTGTTTGTCTGTTATTCTTTATCCTTGACTCCTTTGTACATACAACTCTCTCCTGCATTTGCCCAGAGCAAGGAAATTTTTACCCAAGACTAAGACATATTAGAAGTTATAATAGTATGAACAGTCTTCAAGAGGCCTTCATCTTTGGTTTCTCAGCTACACTACACCTTCATAACTAAAGTTTATTGTTCTTGGAGAAACTCAAATAATTCCAGTGTGCATTTCAGCAAGCACCTCCTGTGTGTTCTCTGAGACCTTCTTCCCAAAACTTGACTCTCCTCAAACATGATTGCCTTTGAAATAAGAGCTGTCACTGGCCTAACTGTCAATCAATGTCAGCTATGCTATTTTTCACGTTGGAGGAGGCCATTTCAACTAAAAGCTAATTGTGCTTTTCCCAAAAAATGAAGTACGGTAACAAGAATTGCATGTGGCTTGGTGCAATGGTGATCAGACTCTTCCAGGGCCCAGAGCCAGGTCATCATTGTACCATGAATGGCAAATATCTGAGAATGGGAACAGCCATGAAAGCACAGCAGGAGGTTATGGGATGGCTGTGCAACACAAGGATCATGGCCCATGTACTTCAGAGTCATGGAATCATAAGTTTTTAGCATCCCTGTGTTTCAAATGAGACAGTCACAAGGCCTTAGGACCAGCCAAAGAATAATCAGTGCTTTTTCAGATTACAGAGGGTAGATTCACCAGTTTGTTCAGTTAAGAGGGCGTCTGGGGTCAAAGTTCAGTCAGAGAGAACTCAGCCATGTCTGATTTTATGCATGTCCCTAATGTGCCTCTTAAGGAAAGCAAATATCGCAGCCATTTTCCACCTCGGCCTTATTGTCTTAATTATTTATCCCTCTCAGGAGCTGTTGCTGGTGCAGAAGCTGGAAATCTTGTGCAGGTGCAGACTCACCTGTTAAAAAGCAGGGTTCATTACTCCTGTGATCCGCATGTTGTCTAGCCAGATGTTTCTCCATCCCTCTATTACTCCATACTGTTCCCTTGTGTTTATATGAAGGTAAATGAACTTTCAGGACAGCAACTCAGCTGTGCTCCAGACATCTATCCTAGATGGAGACATATCTAAAACAGCATACTGCAGATACTTGAATAGTCATTCAAGTCTCCAGTGAAAAAGAGCAAAGGTGCTGCATACTTCTACAGCTACAATTTAGCCTAGAGCAAAAGGGAGCAGAGGCTAAGACAGCCTTTCTTTCTGGAAAGTCAGCTGTAAAGTAGCTGCTTAGACTCCTTACACATCAGTGAGGAGAGACAGACTCATTCACCTGGCATCCCTCTGTTTTAGAAACTTTATAGGTTGGGATGAACACAGTCCTTCAATGTTAGGAACAGAAACTCTTGCTCAGTATGCACAAAAGCAGTTTTTAGAGGTCTGGGATCCAAGTCACAGTTAAGGCATGACTGAAATGTAAGTAATAACAATAGCTGGTTGCAATTTGCAATCTCAGCAAGGAATTTGAAGACTGTCTGAGCAAGGAGACTGAACTATACTCTCTCTCTAAAGTAGACACAACCAGCTGGGCTGGGGGCAGTGCTGATGAGCTAATGCCATGAGAGCTTTACTTTGAGGAGGAAATGGCTCTTGCAGGCCCTCAGCCCAGCTCCAAATCCCTTTAAAAAAATCCAACCTGGATCTGGGAGAGGGAAAAAGAAAGGCTTAATTCTTAAAGATCCAGTGCAAACAATAAACACAGTTTAACAGTCAGTAGGCAGATTAAACTGGCTGTGGATCAAAACACATCGGGAGTAGAGATTTATTGCAGAAAACAAGGCATGGAATAAACCCTGCTCTGTTGCTGGGGCTCTAACTGGTTCTACTGAGGAAAGGGAGGGGAAGAGAAAATTACACTGTCTTTATAAATAGGCATCAGCAAAGCTGTTCCTGGCATGTTTTCCTGCCCCAATCCATACCACCCAGTGGGGTAAATATCTCATTCTGATAATACTGCTGATTATATGGCTGTGGGATAAGGAATTTAATAAATTCCACACAGCATGTGAATGATAATCAGGCCAGGAGCTTTATATAAAATTGGCTTGTGACATATACCACTGGGATACAGGATAATTAAGGGAATATTCTCTCCTGTCCCTAAATCTCCAGAGACTGTAGGGCATGCTGAGCCTTCTGCTTCAAGGGATATAAAAAGAGCAAATGGGATGAAATCAAATGGGATAGTTTGAATACAAGTGAAATCTGCAAGGCAAAGGTACGTCCTCTATAGTCTGTAGCTTATGGAAATTTAGATGACCTGGTAAGTAACTATTCATCCTGCATCCAGGGTATGAGATATGCCTGTATGCATGTTTGATAGTTCATTTTGACTTCTGATTATAACAGTAAAAGCCTTTTTAGATGATATATACCCTGTCTGCCTGGGGACAAGAACAATATGATTCCCTACCCCACTGCTTTACTATTAGTCTGTCATGGGGATTTCTCATCTGAGTCATTCAGCCCTGGGCTGGACACAGTCTAGTAAGAACGTACTTCCTTGTGCTTGAAATTTGTTGAATATGTTGCATAATGTGAAACTTAAAACACAACCTTGCACATCATGCGTTTCTGATTAGAATTCCCAGGCAGAAACTTTACTCATCCTGCAGCCAGTGTATACAAAATGTGCCTGTACACATATTTGGTTGTCCTTCCAGTTTCTTATTTCAGAAGAAGCCTTACCAGACTGCATGTGCCCATTGTCCTGTGCAACCTGACAGACCTTTGGTGGGATGTTCAGAAATCTTGAAGGAATTGGCATTGCCTTTTTTTTTTTTCTCCTTCCTTCCTTGCTCTCTACTTGTCTGTGAACCTGAGAAACCTTTACAAATTTCCCCATTCTGCTGAGCACTGGCATGTGCTCTGTATGTCCAAAAAGCTATTCGGCGTGAGCAGCGCTCCAACCCAGGGTGGAAGAAGTTGTTTTGTTGATGGGGGAGATTGCACTGTCCATCTCCTGCTGTGTGAGCTGGAGCATATGCCACATAAGGTAGCACGAATGGAAGGATTGCATCTTCTCCCCGTAGCCATCATGGAAATTGGCTTCTGAGTTTGCTGTGAAGCAGCTGGAGCATGCTAAACTTTTTGGTGTCTGCTTCCAGTGGACATAAAACCCTGAAGAAGTGTCAGGGTGTAGATAAAGAAGAGCTCAGTGTGGGGTTTTTTTTTGTTTTGTTTTTAGCCTTGTTGTTCCTGTGTTTTGGAAATAACAGGTTAAAAGTTGTGTGTTAGGTGTGTCTCAAAGCAGTGTTATCTATCGCTAACCAGAGCTTTGGAGTTTTTACATCAACAGGCTTTCAGTGCAGACTTGGTGCATTTCAGTGGGTAGGTCTCCAGAGTGTGAATAAAATAAGGGAATTACTATTTTTAATTTAAAAAATCTGTTTCATCCACAGTTGTCTTTTGTACAGGTCAGCTGCTGGGTTGGATTGTGTATTTACAGGACCCCCTTCCACAGCTCATCTCAGCTGCCTGGGCTATAGGGATAGCTGCCTCTTCATCTACTCCGCAGAGAAGGGACTGACACACACTTTGCCAATGAGTTTCATAACAGCTCGCAAGACAGGAGATCAGGTATCCTGGCTCTGCCCCTGGCTCTTGGAGAAGAACGTGGCTGAGGGGGCTGATATGGGGTAACAAAGCTCATTCAGCCTGAAAGACATTGCAGCTGAATAGCGAAGATATAGGTTTACTGTGCTGTAGTCCTGCTTTGTGGCCTACGGTGACCTACGGTAACCTCTGTGTTAGCGCTGCTGTGAAATATGGCAGCAGCTTGAACTCGACTGTCTTCCATAATTGGAATTTACTGCCTTGGTCAGTAATAAGGACAAAGAAATGTGCAGTATCAGTCACAGCAAATTATGAGTGTCTGAACCAGAGTTAGCTCAGGGGACTAGCTCTGAGGTTACAGGAGTACTGGTATGAGAGCAACATCCGTCTATTCTTCCCACCTGTCCCTGAAGCAATCTTATGTCATTACTTCTTGGTGCATGCCTTTTCAGCTAGGGTAGAAAAAGACAAGACTGTAATATGCTTGAATGCTCTCTATTTGTAATGCTGCTGCATTCATCAATATGAGGATCATCCTGTGGAGCACAGTGCTTTCAGAGTGATCTTTAAAAAAAATCAAGGGAATCTGATAGATTTGAGAAAAGCTTATTTTTGGAAAGTGTATTTTTTTTCTATCATTTCCTTTTTAATCAAAGGGATTCTGCTCAGAGCTTGCTTTCAGTGTTTTATTTGTTTTTTTTAATGGAAATCTTTACACTATGGAAGTTTCTATAAAACTGAGAATTTCTGATTCAGCCTCTTCTATGGAATCATAGCTAGTAATCTCCATTACAACCATTTCCTGGCTATTTCCAATAGTCATCTGAGTTGATAAAAGTCTGCTCTGTTTTCTGATGATAAAAGATCAGGAAACTGATCTTCAGGAAACCAATGCCCAGTTTCTCAAATCCTCTAATGTGCAAAGGATTGAACCACTGACTATTTTATATTTGTTCTATTTTATTAGGTCTATTTCAAGGCTTATGGGGTGATAAATGTAGGCTCATTCTATAGGTGTGGACACTAAGCTATAACCTTCTAAGCAGCTAATGGCTTTTTCTAATATTATGTTAGACAATTTGCAAGATAATATGATATACCTTTTCCAGATTAATTCAATCCTACTTCCCTTTATTTCAAAATTCCCATATTCACCATGCAGTTGAGCACCATCAGTTTGCTTCTTAATTAGTCAATTGCTCTCAGTTGTTATAGAAATTTCTTTGGTTTCTAACCTTTTTTTTTTTCCATTTACACTCTTTTAATTTCTTTTGAGTTGTTCTGTGCGTTAGTGCTTCCACTGTCACAATGGTTTTCATGAGACTGAAGGGAAAAGCAAACACCTTTCTGCCCGGTGTTTTGAATCTACTTCTTCTCTCTTAATAAAAAGCAGTGTTCCATCTGCTCTTGAATGTGCACATCTCTACTGCCATTCCCATCCCAACCTCACACCCCTCCAGCTGTACGTATGTTTCTTATTACCAGACAAGTCTGTGGAGGAGGACAGCAATTATTTGCTTGGTCCCCATCTGAAACAAATTCCCAAGATGAAGGATGGCTTCTCAGATTGAAAGTTCTTGTACAAATAATGCATTTCAGGTCCTCAACAGTTTGGTTTCTTTCAAAAAGGAGCATCTTTCAGAAGACAATGCTATAGGGAACCTATTATTTTTGTTTCATTTTATTCTTGGGAAATCTTATTATTGACATAGATTATCTGAGTGATGTTTCTTATGACTTTGCAACAGGTGGAAGAGTGAACCACTCCAAAAACAAGCTGAGGGCAGACAGTTTAAATACCCTAGATTTATCCAAGAAAATCACCTTGTTCTTTGCAATCAAACCTACTTATATATTTATTTATGTATTTATTATATTTAGCCTTTTTGGGAAGCAGGGGGAAGAAGTCATGTCTGCAAAGGGCATAATGGAAGCACTGGCTTTCTTGTGGCATTTTTGAATCTGAAGACTGTGATCTGGAAAAGGAGATAAATCTTGAGGGACATAAACATACATATATGTATGTATGCATATACCTGTGTGTGTGTGTATATATGGATGTATGCTTATATACATAAAACTGTTATTGTTCCTTTCAGTGACATCCTGCAGTGGACACAAATGGTCACAAAATATAAACATGAATGCAGACTGGCAGCTAAATGCCTCCAGGAAGATCTTGATGAAGCTCATTGGTCAAGTTCACATTCATGCTGTTTCAAGCAGGTTGGTGTGGAATTAATATAATCATGTGTGATTGCACCTGGAAAATTTAACCATTGTAAAACTTCACATATTTGCATAAATACTCAATGTATCTTCTCCTGTCTGTGTTATAAAATTAGATCTTTATCATAAGTTTCCTTATGATTCTGTGATATTTTAATGTTTGTCCCTCCTCAACAAACAAAAAATGCTTTCCTTTATCAAGGCAGATTGACTTATGCAAGCTGCATTGGACAAAGAAAGCTTCTTTCTGGGTATCCTGTGGAGAGTGAAGTTGTCAATATTAAACACTCAGAATTACCATGTAAAGAGAATGTTAGTCTGAGTGGTAGGGAGGCAGCAGGTTTGCCGTAGTGGAAAACAAAGTAAGATGAAGAGTTGTATCCTGCGATGATGGGCAAAGGGTAGTAGAATCGGCAAAACGCTAGAGAGGCAGATCTGGATACCACTGGCAGCCATAGGTCAAATGAGAACAGGAGAAGAAGGAGCGAGAAGAGATGTCAAGTGTTGTCTTGAGAGTAAGTTCATATAGTTACACTCAGACATCCTTGGTGGTCCTGGGAGCTTCAGGTCCTTGTGGGCTCATAACTACATCATTTTGGAAGCTTCCTTCTGCTATCCGAATGGATTTTGCAGCAGTCCCTTGCTACTTGACCTGAGATTGCGGTTATTTATGACCCCGTTCTCCTCCTCCTGGCTGGATTCATTCCACTGCAGCTATCCAATGGGATTCAAATTTCCTTTCTAAAATAAATGCCTGTCCTCCATCAAACTTCTTCCTTGTGTCCACCTCAGTTTAGCAAATTAAATAGCCGCAAAGTATTCCCACTGGCTGCTGCTTTCTCCTGTTTGCCACCTCCTCACGTGACAACTTTGGGATGGAAACATTGCTTCTGTGTCCCTGACTTCCTTCTCCAGGACAATGTTTTTCTCTTTAATTTTATTTCTCTTATGGAAACGGCCCTTCTGGGGGAAGGTCATGTTGTTTGTGTTGTTTTAGGAAGGCAGGGAATGTATTGGGTTTTTACCCACAGCAGCTAGAGCACAGTATGTTGTTTCTACAAATGGGCCACTATGGTGTTTTGTTATGAAACGGCTTTTGATATAGGATAGCTGCAGTCTTATAGCTTCCAAATATATTCCAGCCTTCGATAAAAATGACAAATCTCTCTGTCCCCACAGGGTATGTACATACATATGTTTTCAAGGGCTCAGTTGTGCCATCCTGAACTTAAACTGAGAACAGCTGACTTACTGTTGAGAGACAAGTGTTGTCTGCATCTCTTTCCCATCTCTTCTGCCTCTGCCTGTCAGATCTGGACCTGGACTGACCAACTTTGGGAAAAAATAAGGGACAAGAAATGGTGTCAGAGTTGTCTGGTTATAATGTGTATCCTGAGATGGTGTAGTACTAAAGAAAGGAAGTTGGGCAAAGAAGAAGGACTCTTCTCCTTCCAGATTGTGATGTGGGGTATTGGTTTAAGTCAGGCTGTACTAGAGCCTTGCCCAAACTCAATCCAAATTAACTTGAAGTTATCAGACTTTCAAAGACTGTTTCTTGAGCAGTGTACATGAATGTACTGAGTCCAGCAGTGTGGCAGGGTTTTATAACTGTTGAGGTTCTGTTACCATTTTACAAATAACTTTTTGTTGTTGTTGTTGTTTTCATCATTTCCTGTGACCAGCAAGATTAAGCAGGGACTGGAAAAAAGAGACCAGAGCAGTAGTCAAAACACTAAGAAAATTTGTGAAACAGTTTTACTGGCAGAAGCACAAAAGATTTCTCCAGACTAAGTTCAGAGAAATGTCCAAGCTTTAAAGTGTTTGCTTTTCAAATTCATCTTTGAATTCTTATGTGGTTTGCTCATCAGTGTCACAGCAATAGGACACTGCATTTCCCTGGAATAATCAAATATTCCCTTAATGTTGCCAGGTGACCCTTAGGTCCTGCAGTAACATTATTCAGAGAGACAGAAATGGGTCCTCAAGACA
Source organism: Apteryx rowi (assembly GCF_003343035.1). NCBI lineage: Eukaryota > Metazoa > Chordata > Aves > Apterygiformes > Apterygidae > Apteryx > Apteryx rowi. Next base: position 2,647,853 of record NW_020450727.1, read on the forward strand.
AAGCCTGCCCTTCAGCCTCCCCTTTCCTGTTTTCAGGAAAGCATCAGGTCATTCAGAGGAGGATGCCCATGAGCCTGTGAGAAATTTTGACATGAAATGGTGGATTTTGAGGAAATGTTCCAACCACCTAGGGCTGGAATCTTGCAAACGTTTATTCTCCATGATGTATGCGGTAATTGCAACCCAGAAACAAAGCCATATGCCAAAGGGCTCTAAGTAGATAGTGAATTTTCCATTTTCATTATATAACAATAGCAACAATGATCTATTTATAGTCAATAGCAAGATGTTTAGTAACTGATCAAGATCAGTTCAGGGCATCAGTTCCTTCTGGCTGGGCATTAAACCTCCAGGAAATATCTCTCTGCTCAGTTGTTATTGCCTCATTATTTACACTAACTATCACAACCATTTGTATAAATATTTGCTTTTCTGATACTGGCACCATGAAGGAGTTCAGGTCAGGACATTGTCTGCATATTGTAGAGCATTACAACATGCAAATATTTAAGTAAACATGGAAAACAACAGAAGGCTTCAAAACTGACTGAGAAATGAAGGGTTCAGGCTTAGAGCACCTGCTCTGTACAGTTGGCTTTTATTAAAGCATACAATGTGTAGTTTTGCAGGAGGTCAGAGCAGATGATCTAATGAGTCTTCCTGCCCTTCAAATATAGAGATTGTGTTTCTTTAAAATCAGCGTAAGTGAAGCCAGTAAAGTGAATTTAGTCTTGTCCATTTAGATTATCACAAAACCAATATCTGGAGGAACAGTTTCCCTGGTACCTCTTTTTGTTTCCAGTCTTTTGTCATGGGAAGGGAAAGGGGTTATTTGTAGTCATTGAAGATGTCTGCATTCCCAAACGCAGTGTCTGCAGCCAGACACTGTTCACTGTGATAGGCATAGACTGAACTTTGCTTCTGCTCAGTTACGCTTCCTGGGTGTTTATCTTATTAGGCTGAATGATGAGCAAAATGTAAAATAAAATATGTCCTAAGCATATCAGCATATTGGAATTTAAGAGCTCTTCCCCTTGTAATGAGCTGAGGAATTACAACACAAAGCACACCTTTCTCTCAAATTGACTGATTAGCATGATAAAGTTAAACTCAAAGCAACTTGTTCTTAACCTGTATTTAGCCTGAAGTGTTTTACTTGTATTTCAGACCTGACAAGGGCTCATGTGTCCAAAAGCACGTGCCTGTTATTTTCCAGCTATATCAGTTAGTCTAATTAAAAACCTTACCTCTTCCTACAAACTTTGCCTCAGGAATCTACATGGCTAAGCAATTTTCTTCTGTGTCATTATTTAAATCTGGCACAGTTTTAAACCATTAGGAGCATCTTACATATGACCAACCTAATTTCTGAAGGCACTGGCCATTGCACCTATAGTTTAAAGTTGGTATCAGTTTCACATATGGAAAAGGCCTTGCAGCCAGATAATATAGGAGCTAGATAAACTTATTTATGAAAGAAAAGATTAAAGGGTGCCTTGAGCACTGCCAAACAGCTGTGCAGGCAGAAATTTGGATGTGTAATTGCATAGATGAAGAAATTACTAGATCCAGTCCCAGACATAGAAGTCAGAAGTCTGTGATTGTTAAAGTGAAATTTCTTTACATTTGTTTCCTTAGAGAGTTTGATAAAGGAACTATGTGACAGAAGATGTGGTAAATTCTCTATCACTTAGTATCTATATAGAAAGTTTAGTACCCAACAACCCAGTTTTTAATTTTGTGGACTTGACAGAAGAAGCAGTAGAGAGCTGAACAGCCCATGTTCTGCTATAGGATACAGTACATGATCAAAAAAGTTCCTTCCACTCCAGCTAGAGACAGAGCACCTCTGGTAGATAGAGAATGGAAGGGGTATTTACACATTAAGGTGACCTCTGCTCCAATAGATTAGTTCAAAGAGGCTGCATTGTCTTGCAACAGGAGTATCCTGCTGGCTTGCCCTAAGCCTTTGAAAAGCAGCAAGATGCCAAGTTTACCTACTCATTGTGTGTAAGGCCAACATCAATCCTGAAGTTAGACAAGTTTAGATTGGCCCCATTGTGGGTGGGCACACTGAAACTTTTGAATTTCATTAAATGGTGGAGTGTTTGATTTTGTTTTCTTTTCCACCAGGCTGCAATTCTTAGCAGGACTTTGTGACGTGAAGAATGGGTATACCTAGAGCCTCAGCCTGTATAGTCCACTGGTAAGTCACTGCAAAAGCAATGGCTGTTTTGTTCATTCCAGTGAGATAAGGGCTGAGCAAACACTTCACATGGGATTCCCAGCCTGCTGAATGGGGTTGTCTGATTTGCCTTGCCAAACCCAAGATTTGGAGAGGTTGCTCAGCAGATGCTCTGTCACAGTGTGAGGGAAATATTTCATAGCAAGAACGCTCTTTCTGACAGCAGTTCAGAGAAGTCTGTGCTGCAGGAACATGGAAGAGGAGGGAGCAGAAGGCTTTGTTCTGCAAAGTTGTGACTGATGTGGCTCTGGGTGGCCATGCTGCTTCTTCCACTCTTACACAAGAGCCTTATGCTCAACTTTGCAGCCTTAGGAGTTTGTGGAGCATGCAGATTTTCTCTTGGTAGTACAGGCTTCTCGACAGCTCCTTAAGTCTAATGGCTAGTTTTTCTTAACTATCTTTTGTAGATCTCTTAAAAATTGTCCATTGAACATATGGGTTGGCTGAAAATTCATTTGATAAAATGCTAAAGTTTTAAGCGGTATTAAAGTGACCTAAAAAATCCTCTGCCTTTAGAGTTCTGTACTGGAATTCATCTCTGCTGCATGCTTGCTAGCCTATAACTCTTGCCAGCTTTCACTCATTCTATGCAATACAGCAAAAGTTAGTTTCCATAAGCTGGCACCTCCTCTAAATGCCAGCAGTTAAATCCTGTTATTTTAGGGCCTGATCGGGGGCAAAGCTGAAATTAGGTTACAGCTCAGAAATCTGAAGATTATCAGTAAAGTTTTCTTTGAGACATTGAAGAGCCATGGCTCAGGAGTTGGGAAATATCCTATTAGGTATAATAAAAAACCTAGGTTTTAATTGCTGCCAAAAAATTGACAATCCGAAAGTCAATTTCTGTTAGAAGCATTTGTTCCTTCAATTTAAAAAAAAAAAAAAGAGAGAGAGAGAATAAAAGGACAAAACCAGGAATTGTTTTCATTTTCAAAAACAATTTCTTTAGCTTGGATTGGGGGAGGGGAGAGGTGCAGTATTTTTTAAAGAAATGCCAAAAATTTCAATGGAAACAAAATTTTCCACAGTTTGAATATCCTCTGTGTCCAAAGGCTTTTTTTTTTTTGTCAAAACAAAGTGGAAAAAAGAACACAGGCAGTTCTTTCTGGGTGTTTCATTTAGGAAATGTAGGTTATTGATGTCTAAGCTTAAGTTCATACGGCATGGTTTCTAAGAGATCACTTATGTGGATTGTTCTGAGGTTTCTCCTTTAATAATAGTAAAAACAATAATTATTTTTTGCCTACAGGACTGTAATTGAGAACAGCACCTTCCATTCTCTTGTTTGTTTTTCCTTTTCCAGATGTGAGATGAAGACCTGATCTGACTGACAGATTAAATGATTTTGACCCATCTAATATTCAAATAAAACAATCACACATAATTAAAAATATCTGTTCTAATCAAGAGTCTTTGAGAGCAAATTAGTCTTCCCTTCTTTCTGTTTCTTGCTTGGTGAGTTCACTTTCAAGGTACGATAATAAATGTGTCCAAACTTGATCCTTCCTTGTAAACTTTCCCTGAAAAGAAAGGAGTCGGGGAAGATTTGTACAAGCCATGCAAGAACTCCAAGATGCAAGTATACTCTAGCCACTTATGATGATTCTTGGTATAATCATCCCTTCACAGTTTCCATTGAGGCCTCAATGGCATCTATCTGAGGTGACCTAAACCACTATAAAGACTTACGGCCCTTAACAGGAACGAATTTACTGAGGTAGGTGCCAATGCATGGAGGTAATACTACCAAATAATTGTTTATCTTTCTCCCTCCGCTTCCCCATTAAGTAGTAGATTTTAACTCTTCTCTTGGAGGGTTTGGAGGCATGTGGTATAATTAAAACTCAAATCTTTTGTGGTGAAAGACATATTAAGGGGGGAATTTTATAAAAAACAAAAGTCTTAGAAAAATCTTATTTAACATCCTTGAAATGCCATGTCAAAGTTTGATAAGTTAAAGTGACCTCAGTACTGCTTTAATAGAATGCAGCAGTCAAGTGATTTACACAGAAATAAGAATGAAAAGCTGATCTCCAGTGGGATTTTAAGAAGTCACTGCATCAACAGTATATATGCCAAATACTGTTATGTTTCTCATTGAGAACACTAAGACTGGTTCTTGATTTTTAATCTTTTGCTCTATAATGGCAAGTACTGATTTAACTCTCTGCCTCCAGATATCAAGTTTCATTAAAATCTTTCTTCTTAAGTCTTTCCTGACTAGCATTAGGCACTTAATAATTTTTGATGTAAGCATCTAAATAGTAGCTAGGTACTTATATGCATCTGTGTGTCTGGATCTTAGTAGCTTATTCTTATCACCTACCACCATTCATGTCATTGTCACTGGCAGATCAGTGAATAGGGCCCCTCAGATCTCCACTGAGTTTTTTGTTTTGTTTTGTTCTGGGAAAGCAAAAGAAATCAGTCCGTAACTTGCATCCAAAAACTTAAACTGCTATAAGAGATAATTGGACCCCCAAAAAAGAGAGGATGCAAGGATAATATTGGTCCTTACTATAGATAGTCATCTTAGTGTTTCAGCCGCCTAAATATTCCCCTGTTTATGCATGCGTTAGGGCAAGAGAGACTTACAGGAATGAACCTGAAGGAAGATTATGAGATGGCCTTTTAGATTCAAATAGGGAGTACTCAGTTTATCCTTGGCACGGCGACTACTGATGTTGGGGCCTATACCTCTATATGTGAAAAGGTGGAAGTGCAGACAGCCTGTCTCAACAGAGGTTCCTTCCCCAAAGATAGAGAGAGAAGATGGAATGATCCTGGCACATGCAGGTAAAAGCCAGTTATCTGGGGATGACCCAGATGATTTGCTTTCTTTGGGAACTGTTGGATGCAATGGAAGAATGGATGGGAATATTTAGGTTCTCATTTGGGCCCGGAGCAGCAAACATTTTTATAGAAGTTGAGTCCAGACTAGTTCACAGAAACATCTGCTCTGCTGTTCCACATACCTCAATAGTAAAAACAACCACGAGAGGCTAAAAGCTTCCATAATGACAACATTTAATTCACCTCTGTTTTGGATGGATTTTGCATGGGGCTCTGAAGGACTGAATGGAAAGTTCTCCCGGTCCATATGCTGATGTAGTATTGGAAGATATTACAGTTTTATGAATGTATAAGGTCAAATACCACCAATTAAAAATATTACCATACAACTGTGTACACTGCACTACCATGTTGCTTAAGCAGAAAGGTCAAGAGTTGATTGCACTGAAGATCATCGCATTTATTACAAATTAGGTCAGATGAGAAAACTGTGAGGAAAAAAGTATGTGAATGAGGAGTAGACTTTTAGAAAAGAAATAAACACCAGCCCACAAAAAGGGGAGGGGGGTCTCCTACTGGCTACAAGCCCTGTGCTTCTATAGGCTCCTCAGCCCCAAAGACAAGAAAGAGTCAGCCTAGCTTGACAAACAGGGTGTTAGTCGACGCTAGTGACCTAAAGGGGAAAGAACTGTAATGCTTCTCTGGCTTGCGAGTATTCCCCAGGCCACAGCTCCCGCTTTTGTAATTTGCTCTTGTCATTTTTATTTATTGCCAATTGTTCATTCGAATGCATCGGCAGTTGTTAGTGACAGGAGAGCCGTGCAGTGAGAATGCTGGATGTGCACCATGGAAATATGGTTTAGCCATTAGTGTCAGAGCAACCTGATGAAGGAAACATTTGTACTAATTTTGAGTGGGTGTTTATGCTCTTAAAAGTGACTCTGTTAAAATGACATGGTGGGGCAGGCAGGCACAAGTCCCTGTTTCTTCTTTTTTCATGATGTCAGAGGAAATTTGTTCTATTTACAAGTCAGAGTATGACTGTTCATAGCCTTTGCAGAGAGCTATACTTTGGGAGGCATAGATCAAATGAAGTCTGTTCTGACTCAGGTGTCATTGGCAGGGATCAGCACAGTCCAAAACTCTGTATTCAAATATACTCCAAACTATGGAACAGGATAGATCTCTTATGTTAGTTTCATATCCCATGTGGCTCCCAGAGAAATTAATTTTCCATATGATCTAAAAGAAAAATTCTTCCCCTTCCCAGCACTTGTCTTTGTTAATGAAAATATTAACATAATCTCTTGTCTTGATTACTTGTAGGATCCTCCCTAAATACTGACTAGCCAATACCCTTATTCTTCTCTTCTAGCCTTCTTGCTTCATTCCTACTTTCTGTGCCTCCTGATGAGAGAAAGAATTAGCAATTCAGTGGAATCAGCTGATTCTCTGAGAGGACAGCTAGATGGATGTATGGACATCTCCCTGCAGGGAAATTGATCCAGCATTGCGTGAGCGCTCAGAACATACCCACCTCTGAACATAGGCATGGACCTGGGTGTCTTCAGTGCTGGGAAAATGCTGCTCCACTGTAAAAGTAAAGACTGTGCCACTGAAAACAACCCTGAGATGTCCTGAGTAGAATACAACCTATCACTTGCCCTTTCTGAACTCTGTTGGCTTTGATTAGATAACACAGATTTACTTTTGTTTAACATGTGAATGTTCTAATAGCTCTTAGCATGCATACTCTTAGCATGATCATTATAGCTGTCCTTCCATCATTGTATTCTACACCCAACCATTATTTCTTGCCTCTTTTTCATCAATAAGTGCTTTCAGGGGAGTTATGTCTAAAAGAAGATGACACCATCCCAAAAAAGGGGCATCTGACAATGATGTTGCTACAGCTAAATGGTCATTTTTCCCCTCTGCTTTGTTCAAATCTAGCCCTTGTCATCCTTAATGCAGAGCTGCGCACATTTCCACCCCTCTTCTGGCCTGGCAAAGGGCTGTAGCACAGATAAGGATTACTGTGAAACGATTCAAGTTATATTTGCCCCTCTTGAGTGCTGACCTTGGGTAGCCAGTCCCCAGACAGCCTTCACAGAGCAAAGTTTTATTTTACTCAAACTGAAGAACTGAAGAGAAAAAAGAATTAAATTAATAAATAGCCTGACTTTTCAGAGCTCACCATCTCTGGCAACTTGGGACTTCCCCACGCTGCCTCAGGGACTCCTGCAGGGCCTCTCTCCAGGGAAGTCTCAGAAACCCTCTCTCCTTAGACTGTGCTCTGCTGCTCGCTGCCCTGTTGAGCAGGAGATTCCTAGCATCTTGTCAGATCAAACCAGTAAAGAGACTATAGAAAGTGGTGGACAGGCTGCAGTCAGGTAAAGAGTCACTGGGAAATGGTTATTTTAAAGCTATAAACCACCATGGTGGTGTTTTGCCAAAAAGGCCCTGCAGGACTTGAAGAACTTAGACTAAACCAGTATAACTGCACAGTGCTTATAGTTCACTTAGAGCTCATCATATACAGTATCCATAAAACAATTCTCATTCATAAACCATTCGGGGTCAATTTCCCTTCTGCCATACATGGTATTTCTCCCAGCTGGTCAAGTCAACAGGGGCAGCTTAAAGCCAGAAGGAGAGCAACAAGTGGACTGTATAAGATGTGATACTTTCCTCTTTAGCTTTATCAATTTTTTTACTTTACAATATAGCCCCATTAGGCTGTTGAGTGCTTTCCTGACCACAACTGACTTAGAATAATCCTGTTCTAGCAGAAAAAGCATGATGAGATTTAGCAGCTGGGAGTAAATTTGACACAAATTTAGTCTAGAAATAAATTTCAGATTATTATTTTTCTAAAAAATGGAAGGTGATTAATCATTGTAACGAATTCCCTGGGCTTGTGGTGGGATTTCCCAGTCTTGGAATCTTTTATGAATGCCTTCTTAAAAACTCTACCTGAGTTTCAATAGAGCTTACTGGCTGGATGCTAAAAGCTTCATTTGAATTCTTTGGCCTGTACATACAGGAGTTCAGATAACAGCTCATAGGCGCCCTTCTGATTTCAAAATTCATGATTCTTCAGTTGATCTAAGCCCTTGTTGACTTCAGCTTATGCCTGCTTGCTTATGTTTTCACTCCCAGTATGAAATCTCTATCTATGCTAAGTATGAAGCCTGTTATTTATTTATGAACTCCCCATGCACCTTCTAGATTAATATCTGTGGGTGAGCATAACTCTAAAGTCAGTGTTGCCTTTTCTATATTCTGCTTGGATCTCTGAATATTTTCTCAAATTAAGCAAGGTAAACAGAACAAGTCGGAACAAGTCTCCCATGTCTTGTCTCTGCCTCTGTCAGGCTTTTCTGGAAGGGTGGATTGCTGGTTTGTACTTACAGTAAGAAAAAGCTCAGACTTGTCACAGTCAGAAATAAAGGGCCAGAGTCTTTCCCCAAATCTAAGTCAGGCAAAGTGACTGATTTTGCCTCCATACTATACAAACTCTTTATCAAAGTATCCTCTTCTGTGGTAAGAGTACTCTTTAGGCTTGTGCCTTGGATAATTCACTCCAGTGCTCCTGAACTGGTCCGTGAATGGTTCAAAGAAGGAAGGAGTTTGATACAAAACTAAAGGCTCTGTTGCTCCTTCCTCCTGTTCAGGGCACTGCTAAGCAACTTCACACTGAGAATAAAATAGGAAACAGGCTGACAGAGACCTAAAGAAGCTGTGCAGTGTATCTCATTGGCTTGCCATCAGATTTCTTCTCCCTAGCTTGTTCCTAACAGATACCGGTCTAATCTGTGCTTTAGTGATATTTCAGCTCCTTCCTCAATAATGTCTTCCCAGAACTCCTGGCAATAAGAGTTTTTCTTATTTAATATTTAACCTAAATTGACAATGTTTCTAGGGGCCTGCATAAAACTCTGCTTCCTCTTTGCAGCAACCTTTTATGGCAATCCCCAGTCTTCTGTCTTCTCTTGTCCTAGGCTAAGTGAACTCAGTGCTTTGACAGATCATGTTTTCCAGACCTTGTGTCATTTTTTGGGGCCAGTCCACATCTTGCTCTCCATTTGACTCTTCCACCTTGTCACTATTGCATGAGTAAGCATGCACTCACAGGCAGGGGAGGAGACATCTCACAGGTGGGACCTTTCCTCTGCTAGTTACATGAAAAGTGTAGTTCAGGTGGCAGTCCAGCCTTCAAGGGCCCACTTAGGTGTCATCATGTGGCTAATGAAGGATACTGGCCAAGAATGCCAGTAAAAGCCTGTGTGCCCTCTGCTTTCCCTGAGCTCCCAGAGCCTTCCCCCAGGAAGAGCTGCACTCTTTCTTCTGACTCTCTAAAGTTCAGGCAGGGGCTCTGCTCTCCATAGGGAGCCCTGCCAGGGAGAGATGAGCAGGCTTTGGATGTATCAGCACGTGTACATCTGCTTGGAGGCTGTGAAAGCGTGTGCTCTGAAGGACTGCCTCCCTCTGCATCTGGAAGCCAAACATGCCACTAGATCTGCTGGAACAGAGTGTCCATAGCTGGTGGAGGGCATGCTCACACATTTCCTGTGCTTTGCTGGGCCTAGGAGCAAAGCAACCGCTGCAGGCCTCCCGGTCTTGCTTCCCAGCAGCTGATCCCAGCAATGAGTGGATCAGCCTGGCAGGGGCTGTTCACACGGCTGATGCCAAGTTATGCTGTAAGGAGCACAGGCAGACAAGGTGCCCATCTAGAACACCTGTGATGAACATGTCTCTGCAAGGCTGGGATCCAGCTGTCATTCCCCACACCCAGGGTCATTCAAGAAAGGATCAGGAATGAAAGGATTTACAAAGGGAATGGGGAAAGGAATTTAGCCGTTCCTGTCCAGTCTTCCCTTCTCCTGTGAGTCGTACCCACCCCTGTCCTCTCCCCTTCCTTTTGCCTCCTTTGCCTCCATTTTTTGTCTCTGGGATTGCCTATCATCTCTCCTTCTCTGACCACAATAGCTGCTCCCCTTATGGGAGCAACAACCTCCTTACAGCCTTTTGCTTTCTCCTCATGTTACACTGCATACTCATCTGCACTTGTGAGGGCAAGGCTTCTCTTCTAGACATGACCCTATAAAACACCTTGGCATCTTGTATCCATTGCATTATCTTATTAAAATAAATAATTAAAACAAATACCTCCCCCCCCCACACACACCTTCTGGGGAGAAAAAAAAAAAAGAGTCAAGCTGCAGCTGAGTTTCTGTTGGAGGATTATTGAAACAGGGGAGCCTAAGAATCCATTTATTTCTTTAAAGCCAAGATCATGCTAGTTGTTAACACAATGTAAGAGTTTAAGGCATTAAATATGTCTTTCTAAGCACTTTGCAGTTCTTCATTTCCTTACCATGGGGAATCACTTTTCAGTATCAAGTCTAAATAGCCTGTCTTCTCTGGAAAACCACTTGAGCGCATCTTTCTCATTTTAATAAAGTTTGGGTTAGAGGAGGGAAGTAAGCAGCTTATTAAACAATCCATGAAAATATAAAAGTTGCCACTTGAGCATCAGGACTGACGTCACTTCATAAATCCATTGACACAGCTCTGCTCACCAATTGAAATGGGGCAGCCTGGGCTTTTTTGAGAAGGGATTTTTGCAACAGATTAATTATTGGTTTAGATAGAGTCCATGCTTTAAGGATATATTTACCGGTGTTAAAAACCCTGATTACTTTTATATTCTGAAGGACACAAGAGAAGGGGGTTGGTGGCTGTATTCCTCTTTTTAACTAAAGGTTAGTAAATTGCATCTTTGTAAACTAGGCTTCTTTTCAAAGAGCAGGGGGGTTTGTGTGTGTGTGTGAAACTTGTAATGGAAAACAACCTGTCTGCAGAGTGTTTGGCTGTTGGATTTCCCTACTCAGTTCAATGTCTGGACGATAAAGAGACCACTTACTCCCATTCATTTTTCAGTTGTGAGTTCAAATGTCAATACTGTGAAATGAAGCTGGAAGGGTTTGGGATCAGCAGAGGTTGAAGAACAGAACAAAAGATGACACCGTCAGTGTCAGCTGAACTCAGGCATGGGACATGGGGATCGACATCTCTGCAGACCAGCGCTGTGGAGTTTCTCTGGGGCGGTGTTGCCAGCAATGACTGAAGTGTACCAGAGGCAATGGTGGATTCATGTGTTGGCTTTGAGGTTTCCCCTCATTATGGGGGATATGCTGGAGCCAGCTCAGTGAGGGGTCTGGAAGGTACCAGAGATGCTGTGAGGACAAACTACTGTTTTATCAGCCTCATAACTGACTTTGGCTACTTGGAACCAGGCCTTCAATTTCATAAGCAATAAATTCTTGTAATCACAGGACAAAAGAAAAAAAAAGATCCAAGGAACTAGTACAAAACTAAAGGCATAGGGCTGTAAATCCCTTCTTTGCATACTATTCTGTTCCTTATTTCTGGGTGATGATCACAATGGCACAGAAGTCCTAATACCATAACAAGTCACAGTCAATTCTTAAAATACTGACAAAGCAATTTCACCCATAAGCGATCTGAGCTTTTCTGATCGCAGTGGTTCATTTGTTTGTTTTTTCCTGGGTGTCCATTTTCCAAGACAGTGTGTTCATAAGCATGAAGGTGTTTTCTGGGAAGGGTTTCACTGCTGTTTGCTTTGGCAGGGTTACCACAGAGAGCACTGCTAGCTCTGGTAGTGTTGTACTGACTACCTGAGAGAGGCTTTCTCTGTGCTGTAGAAAGACAATGAATGTTTACAGTGAGAGCTGCTAAATTGCACAGTGAGATGTAATCTCTCAAAACCTGGAAAAATCAGACAGAGACAGTACTGTTGTTTGCCTTGTGATGTATGTTGTATTTAGAAGAGCTCTTGCAAATAGCAGAGGCATTCATGCCTTGCTGTAACCTATCTAATCTAATGTCTTCAAATTAATTCTTGATATTTATTCTGGAACAATAACCACTTGTGAAATACGCTGTTGGTTTTGATATGAGAACAACTAAATAAAATACAATGTTCTTTTATTTACATGATTTACAGATTAGGTGTTTCAATGCATTTAGGAATTTGCCAAAGTTTTGATTTTTTTGTAGGGAGGGAGGCTAGGGCTGAGGTTTCTAAAAGAGCATTTTTCCTAAAGGCTGTTTGCAACTACTTACGCTCCAGGGCTGATATGTATCATTTAAATAAATGCAGAAAATGTCCAGGGTTTGCAGCACAGATTTCATCACAGATGAAAAAAACAGCCTGTAAAGTTTGCAGCCTTTTCTATCATTACATAGAATGGTGACTGTGCAAAATACATAACTAATATTTCTAGGATGTAGGAATGTGTTATGAACACAGCATGGGATACAGCAGGGTAGATGGTAGTTTAACAGCTCAGTCCCAGGTGGGAATATGCTTCTCCCAGGTGGGAGAAGAAGGAGCTGAAACTTTATGCCACTCCTTACTGCGGTCTGTGTTGCTACCACAAGCTAACTACTGGTCTATTGAGACCAGTAGTTCCTAGTCTTTGCTGGCCCATGGAGAACAATACTAAGCAAATAACAGGCTGTTGGTCACGCCCTATGTTGTTCTCTTTGTCATCTAGGACAGTAATGGTGATGGCATCATCTGGTCATCAGCTACACTAGAAGGTCCCGTGGGTGATTTGAATGAGCCAGGAATGGGGTTCCATTGCTTAGGATATGAACACTCTGTCTCTATGTGCTGGGGTGAATTTGGAAGAAGGAGGGATATGAGAGAGAAAACAGGAGTACAAAGGTGAAGCTCAATGATTTGAGCAGGGTGGAGCAGAGGGAAAATGAGGAGGGGGTGAAAATCCAAAAGGAGGTATGGGAAATTGAGGCTTTTGGTGAGAGAAAGGCTGGAGAAAACAGCTTTACTAGTCCTGAAGATCTTGAGAGCCATGCATGAGGGCAGGGAATCTGTAACCCCTCTCAGCATTTCATAGCCTCAGCTGTCTGTCCTAGAAAAACAAGATCACATGCAAACAATTAGCTGGAAGTGTCAAGGAACGTAACATGAAATTCTATCAATAAAAGGTTGGAATGACTCTGGCACACTCTGGAGGAAGATATTTAATTGTGTCCATATTGCCTGGTCAGAGAGATGGGATGAGAGAAAGATGATATGAGGAGTGAGAGAGAGAGAGCACACAGAAGAACTCCTTCCTGGGCTTCAGGGAGGAACTGAGTGCTGGGAAGGAAAGGGGGTGCATATCCATTGACATTTCAGGAGAAAATAAGTCTTACCCCTTTCTCCTGACTTCCTGACAGAGGCTGTGAGGACTCAAGTTCTGCACCTTTCAACCCCAGCATTACTGCTGAGAACAGGAGGTTTTTAATGCACAAAGGGCAGTGTGAGACCTGTTTCCAGCTCTGCCACAAACTAGTTCTCATCTGGAAATATTTGACTTGCTCTCCATCTCATTTTCATTCTGAGGTTTCCCATTCCCCTAGCCCACCCCCTTTATTTTAAAGAGTTGGGACATCTACAGATGGAAAGTGCTGCTGGGACATAACGTTAGGTAGGACTCCATCCTTTATGTCTTTATGGTTGAAGCACTGAACATAAGCAAATAGGAATTAATCAATACACTTAATATTGTGGTAGCCCATTGGAGACACAGCTGAAAAGCACAGGATCTATTGTGATAGCTTCTTTGAGGTTATATACAGGATTAAATGATCATTCCTGCCTCAAGCGGCACACAGTCTAATGATGAACTCTACCTTTGTTGAGCAGGAAGAATATCTGGGGTGTTTTTCAGTGCTGGCTCTGCTGAGGCTGTTTGTATTGCAGTTTTTGGGACAGATCCCCAGATAACATATATCCCTGGACCTCATTGTCAAAGGGAGTTTTTCAAAACAAATACTCTTCCCACTGTATATTCTGCAGCACTTAAGGGGGAAGGAAACAACATCACAGAATGTTCTGTGCTTTCGCAGGAACTAAACAGGAAGTGATTTCAATGGGATTTACAAGGCTTTATACAGCCAGTGGATCTGGCCCCTCGCTAATAAAACTGCCATATTAAAAACAGAAGCAGGCCTTTTCAGGGCCTAGATTTTCATCAGCAGGAAAGAGGAATTATGATCAAGTCAGCTGCATTCCTCTCACGAGCAGGGTCCTTTGAGGATGCCCTTGGAGACTTTATGGAAGGACGTGAAAAGGGGCTTGAAAGTGGAGATGTAGTATGAAGGAACATGAACAACAGACTTGCTTGTGACAAGGAAAGGCCTAGAGGCTCTCTCTTCCACTGCTTTCTTTCCACCTCCAGTAGGAATCACCCATGGTTTCATTAAAGGCACCTCAGAGCTTCACCGGACTCCGGAGGGTGCCCAGGCACAGCACTACTGTGGAGGAGGGGGCTGAGACACACTGCTTGTCTGCTTGGTGTGTTCCCATCCCTGGAGGGAACAGGCTGTTTCCTGATAAAGGTCGGGGTGGTGAGACCATGCTGCGTCCATGACCGTCACTGGCGGGGCAGCTGAAGTGCAGCATGTTCTGACAGAGGGTGGGTGGGAATGGCAGCAAATGGGAGGCCACTAATTAGAGGAAGGACAGCAGGTGGGGAGCTGGACAACATCCTTTGCCGTGGCATGTGTGATAAGGTGGGTGTTTACTTCTATGGGAAGGAACAGCTTTGCAAATAAAAGATTAACTGCTGAGTGATCTTATGGTAACAGCCCTGAGCTACTGCCAATTTAGCCATCCAAAGTAAAACCAGGCAGGGAGGAAGAAAGGATCATATTCCAGTCCCAAACACCTCTGGCTGACGTCAGTGTGTGGTCCTCACGTCTCCACAGAGCGCAGTGAAGTCACCATGTTATCACTGTTTAGCATCTTTGAAGAACTAAGGTTAGCCCACTGCACTGGAGACTCTGAAAAAGGGCTGGCAGGCCTCAAAACATGTCTGGATTTTTTCCAGCTATGTTAGTTGGTCTCAGTAAAGATGTGGCCTCCTCTCGCAAATCTTGCTTCACTGGGTAGATACATAGAGGAGGAAATACTGATGGAGTAAAAGGAAAAAATGGCTTTTATTGACTGCAAGCTGTGTATCAAACCTCTAAGCATCTCCAAGGCATGGGAGCCAATCTTCTGTTGCAGATGTTGACCAGCTAACTCCTGTTAAGAGACTGGGGTAGACTTTTGTGTTTTCCCTTGATCTGACACAAAGCAGACGGAGTCCTACAGCTATTTAAATGTCTTGGTATTCACCTTACACACACATGACTAAATTGCATGTGACTGTGACCAAAAGCATCAATGACAGCTCCTTCTACATTCACCATCATGAGGTTATTTTTGCCTCCAAGGACTGTGTAAATCTTATCTGTGAACACTGCTGACTAGCAGGCCTAAACTGTTAATGCACCTCTCTTAGGAGTGCATAGCAGCTTGGGAAACAATGACCACTTCTGGACCAGTGGTCCTGAGAGACCTTTCAGGGAGAAGATTCTGGGGAATCTCCCCATACTTATTCCAGCTTCCATCTGAAGGGACATCCATATTGGCTTTGGAAAAGAGTCTCCCAATAATGTGACCATCAACAGTGGGCAAATCTAGCATAGTCCAGCTGCAGACCCACCTGCTTTTTAATAGCAATTACATGATACATTCTCTGCTCTTGCAGGAATGGCTGGTGATCTTGTGATCACTCTTTTTCTCTCCTGGTGGCTTGGCACAATCTGGGTCTTTTGGCCTTTAATTACAGGTCTTTATTAGAGGATACTGGGATATGGCTCTCCACAGTGCTTGGTCAGGGGATACTCCTAGAATAATCTACTTCCCTGGCTTGTCTGTGCTCAGTGAAGACTGGCTGTGATGACTGAAACAATACTGTCTCATGTTGAGTTCTTTGTTCCTGAATTGTTAAAATTGCTAGTGCCTGTGAAGCTTGGTAGGCCTTTTCCTGAGGTCCTTACTACTTCTTGCTTCAGGTTGTGTTTAGTTTGGAGTTCAACCCTGGAAAACACAGGGCTTCTGGTTCAGTGAAGGGGTGGACCTTCTCTTTTCCCGCCTGAAGTCTGCCCATTCCCAAAACCCAATACTCCAGTCCTTCACTTGAGTTTTGATGGGCGAGATCTCACCAGCTGGGGAATTCCCTGGGGATTTTTTTTCCCAGAGTGAACAGAGATTCTGTGCTCTCAGTGAGCAGTGTGGTGAATACTAGTTGTAAACCACAAGGGTTAAGTGGCATGTCAGATCATGGGCGGTGAGAAACTGCCGCATGTGTGTGGTCTCCCCGATTCACGCTCAAGTGTTTTTCCAAAAAAAAAACCAAAAGCCAAAAAAATCTTTTTTGTAAATCTTGAATTCCAGGTAAAGGCTTGACCTACACCTCATCTGAAATCACAATGGTGCTTGGAAGGCAGTCCCTTTCAGATTTCAGGAATTTTGTATGTTCTGAATGCAAAATAACCTGAGGCTGCCTGTGGGCTTTCTTAAACTAAATATCCCACAAGTGTGAACAAGTGCTTTCTGACAATAGCCTAAACTGGCAACACGGCTCAAGGCAGAGAAAGGGAAAGCCTCTTAGGGGAGAGTGACATCTACAGCCTTGTTTATATGATATAATCCCCTACTGTCTAGGACTGGCCTGAGTTGAAAACTCTAGTCCAGACTTGGACTTTGCAGAATTTATAATGGATGTTAACATGACTTGGATCGTGGACTCACTTCTGAGCTCCAGCTAGAAGAGTAGCCACATTTTTCTGCTAGATGTTGCCCAAACATATAGGAAGAGTTAGGCCCTGTTCCAAAGAGTCTGCAGGAAGAGCAGACATGCTGAAAAGGGAAGTCTTCTTAGCCCCAGTATATGCAAAAGGACCTGGGAAGGGCTAAATGACTTGCCCAAGGTAATGCAGGGACTTTTTGGCACATCAGTGAACCCAGCCCTCATATGTCCCAGGCTAACGTTTTAAGCATAAAAACATCCTTTTTCCAGAAGGAGCAACTGTCAGATTAAAAAGCAAAGTTCTTTTTTGTTTTGCTTTTATTCTCTTTTTCCCCTTTTCTTCCCATATTTGATGTACAGGAAAGAACAAATTAGCTCATTTAAAAACAACTGGAATTTTCACCCCAACTTGAGCATGTTTTTCCAGATTCAATGCCATTTGCTCAATATTTTTGTTTCTTAATCTTATTTTCTATGAACATGAGACTGTCTTCCTCCCAGAACCGCCTGTGCCTACGAGGGCCAAACCACCACTTGAAAGGCTATTCCTGAAGTATCTGGGGCATGTCCAGAGCTGGGGAACACTGAAAAACTTGCAGACAACCTTGGCCTCTCACCCTTTGTTGGCATATCAAAGCAATCTGGACAAAACATGTTCCAGAAAAAAGGTTTAGATTGCAGATGGGTGATACAGAGACCTTTGAATAACCCCAGGACTTTGGTGGCTTCAAGAAAATGGAAGCTGTCTCCAAAACCATTTCTGGTGTGGGGTTTGGTTTGGCAAAAACAAAGTCTGATTGATGAGGTCTGGCCAAACCAAACCTCCAGTTCTGTAGCCAATCTCTGCTTCAAGTGATCGTCAGTTCTTGGGTGTGCTTCCACACATTTGAATTTCCTCACTGCTTAGAGCCTCCAGGAAAAACAGAAATAGCCAGCAGGTCCTTCTGTGAGCACACAGAATCAAAATACAAAGTCAAGAGCAGTGCAGTCATTTCTGGTTGTGTGCTGCTATGGTATCAGATCGATGAGTGTTGTACTAAACAGAACATTTGCTCTTGCTTCTTAACATGGAAACAGCAGTGAGACTCATCTTTATTCTTTCCCCTTGCTTCATCCCAGACTTTCTAAGACACTCTCTTTCCTTTTTGGGAAATGTATAAGTGCCGGGG